>NC_048218.1:132892558-132908274 GCF_002007445.2 Ailuropoda melanoleuca | reverse complement strand
AAGATTTTATTTATTTATTTGACAGAGATAGAGATAGCCAGTGAGAGGGGGAACACAAGAAGGGGGAGTGGGAGAGGAAGAAGCAGGCTCATAGCAGAGGAGCCTGATGTGGGGCTCGATCCCATAACGCCGGGATCACGCCCTGAGCCGAAGGCAGGCGCCTAACCGCTGTGCCACCCAGGCGCCCCCCCATTTTTTCCCTTCTGAAACTGCCTTTAATTGTTGTCTTAGTACATAACACCTCTGTCACCATAAAGTCAAATTTGATTCCTCCTCATTTATCCTTCATCCTGAATCAGTCATCCCTTCATACCATGCCATTGTCATCTTCTTTCTTTTTAGCCTTACGATTTCTTACCAGGATTAGTACCATAGCTTCTGATCAGTCTCCAAGTACTTTCTCACCACTTCTCTCACCCCACGGCACATAAACAAAGTGATCATTATAAAACCAAAATACAGTCTTTTTGCTCCTCAGTTTAATTCTTGGATGCTCCTGCCTCATGCCCAAATTCCTCTAGGTTAATACTCCTAAGCTAGAATCCAACCTATTATCACCCTTCCCCACTCTTCCAAAATCACATCTCTTCCCTTTCTATATTTTACCTATGAATCTTTCACATACAGCCAATCTTCAGTGTTCATAGATTCCATATTTGAAAATCAATCTACTCATTAAAATTTACTTGTAATCCCCAAACCAATACTTACAGATCTTTTACAGTCATTCACAGATGTGCATAGAGTGGCAAAAAATTTGAGTTGCCTAATGTACAATTGCCCAGTGAAGGTCAAAGAAGGTGCCTTGTTTCAGGTCTGTTACTCTAAACAAATGCTCTCTTCATGATCTCTTACTGCCACATTTTTCACATTTCTGTGCTTTTTTGTTGGTGAGTTTGCTGTTTACAATGGACCCCAAGTATGGTGATAAAGTGCTGTGTAGAGTGTTCCTAAGTGTAAGCAGGCTATGATGGGCCTTCTGGAGAAAATGTGTCTGTTAGATAAGCTTCATTCACGAATAAGTGACAGTGCTGTTTGTTGTGGTTCAAGGTTAATGAATCAACAATACTTATCAAATGAGGTGTCTTTAACCAGAATTACACGGAAAATAATGTTACATAATTTAAAATTGTAGGTCACTAATATTATTATTTTGTAACATATTATAAATAAAACAAATAAGAAATTGTGTTAATGTTACAAATTCAGATTTCAGCATAAAGAAAAGAGATATTAAATCAACTAAATTCAGAAAAATCTCCATACTTCCAAAGATGATTTGAAAATACCAGAAATATTTAGTAATTTATTTTTATATTTCTAAAATGTATTCTCAAGTTCCATTCATTTAAACAGCTTAGAAAAAACAACAACCTAGTCTACAAGCAAAGACAATTCAATAGCAGTCACCACTTCTAACACCCAGATTTCTGTCCTTAAATATGATTTTTCTCTAAAACAAACAAATAAACAAACTTAAAACAAAGAAGATCTCCTTGAAGACATGGTTAATTCCAAGGCTGGGGCAAGAAAAGTACAAAATGGTTCTGGTACATTTTGTGTCAGAAACAAAGGAAGTTTTCAAATATCACTACAGTCCAATTAAAATTAAAACAATAGCAACAACAAAACCCAACTAACTGAACAAGTGTAGGAAACCCCTTAAAATTGTTCCCACTGGACTCAAATATAGGACAGCTATAGCATCAAAATAATAATAATAATAAGCTGAATGACTGAAACCACAAGTTATGCTAAAGCCCATGAGTATATTAAAAAAAATACTTATTGGTTATCTTTACCTTTGGAGATTTGCTAGGAAACAAATTCTCAAGCTATTTATTCTAAGACAGGGGTTGGCAAACTTACCGTAAAAAAACCCACATAGTTAATACTTTAGGGCCTGGGGTTCATATCTAGTCTCTTTCTTCCTCTTCTCATTCTTCTCTTCCTCTTCCTTATACTCCCTCAATAAATCTACATACAGTCTCCATTGCTTGTTCTTTTTTGTTCTTATTAATACCCACTAAGAATATAAAGATGAAGTTCAGCTTATCGTTCATACAAAAAGAGGCCTTAAGACATATGTGGTCCATGGGGCTTAGTTAGCCAACACCACTTCTAAAATAATGTAAGTCAGGGTAAATAGACATCCTTTCTCTTTACTTTTTGATAAGTCACAAATGAGAGAGGAGAAATTACAACTGACACCATAGAATACAAGCAATTATAAGAGAATATTATGAAAAATTGTATGTGAAAAAATTAGACAACCTGGAAAAAAATGGATAAATTCCTAGACACATATCAACTACCAAAACTGAAACAAGAAGAAATAAAAGACTTGAACACACCAATAACTAGCAAAGAAATTGAATCAGTAATCAACAAACTCCCAAGAAACAAAAGTCCAGGACCAGATGGCTTCAAAGGTGAATCCTACCAAACATTTAAAGAAGAGTTAGGGGTGCCTGGGTGGCACAGCGGTTATGCATCTGCCTTCGGCTCAGGGCGTGATCCCGGCGTTATGGGATCGAGCCCTACATCAGGCTCCTCTGCTATGAGCCTGCTTCTTCCTCTCCCACTCCCCGTGTTTGTGTTCCTTCTCTCGCTGGCTGTCTCTATCTCTGTCAAATAAATAAATAAAATCTTTAAAAAAATAAAGAAAGAAGAGTTAATACCTATTCTCAAGCTATTCCAAAAAATAAGAAAGGAAGAAAACTTCCAAATTTATTCTATGAGGGCAGCATTACTCTGATACAGAAATCAAATAAAGACTCCATCAAAAAANAGTTAATACCTATTCTCAAGCTATTCCAAAAAATAAGAAAGGAAGAAAACTTCCAAATTTATTCTATGAGGGGAGCATTACTTGATACAGAAATCAAATAAAGACTCCATCAAAAAAACACAACTAAACAAACAAACAAAAAAAACACACAACTACAGTCCAATATCCCTGATAAACATGGATGCAAAAATTCTCAATAAAATACTAGCAAACCAATTTGATCAATACATTAAAAGAAATTACTCACCACGATCAAGGGGTTTATTCCTGGTTTGCAACAGTGGGTCAATATTCCCAAATGAATCAATGTATCAGTGATATACTACACTAATAAAAGAAAGGATAAAAATCATATTATCCTTTCAATAGATGCAGAAAAGGCATTTGACAAAGTACAACATCCATTCATGTTAAAAACCCTCAACAAAGTAGGTTTAAAGGGAACATACCTCAACATTAAAAAGGACATCTATGAATAACCCACAGCTAATACCATTCTCAATAGGGAAAAACTGAGAGTTTTTCCTATATCGTCAGGAACAAGACAGGGATGTCCACTCTCACCACTGTTATTTAATATAGTACTGGAAGTCCTAGCCTCAGCAATGAGGCACCAAAAAGAAATCAAAGGCATCCAAATCATCAAGGAAGAAGTAAAACTTATACTATTTGCAAACGACATGATACGCTATGTAGAAAGACCTGTACTCTGAAAACTATAAACATTAATGAAAGAAACTGANATGAGGCACCAAAAAGAAATCAAAGGCATCCAAATCATCAAGGAAGAAGTAAAACTTATACTATTTGCAAACAACATGATACGCTATGTAGAAAGACCTGTACTCTGAAAACTATAAACATTAATGAAAGAAACTGAGATGACACAAAGAAATGGAAAAACATTCTATGCTCATGGATTTGAAGAACAAATATTGTTAAAATGTTTATACTACCCAAAGAGATTTACACATGTAATGCAATCTCTATCAAAATACTAACAGCATTTTTCACAGAACTAGAAGAAATGACCCTAAAATTTGTATGGAACCATAAAAGACCCTGAATAACCAAAGCAATCTTGAAGAAAAAAAGCAAAGTTGGAGACATCACAATTTTAGACTTCAAGTTACNAAGAAATGACCCTAAAATTTGTATGGAACCATAAAAGACCCTGAATAACCAAAGCAATCTTGAAGAAAAAAAAGCAAAGTTGGAGACATCACAATTTTAGACTTCAAGTTACATTACAAATAATAGTAGTAATCAAAAGAATAGTAGAAATCAAGGGGCACCTGGCTGGCTCAGTCAGAAGAGCATGTGACTCTTGATCTTGGGATTGTGAGTATGAGCCCCATGTTGGGTACAGATATTACTTAAATAAACAAAACCTAAAACAAACAAACAAACAAAAAAAACAACCCCCCTCAAAAAAAAGAGTATGATACTGGCACAAAAATAGACATAACGATCAATAGAACAGAATAGAAAATCCAGAAACAAACCCACAACTATATGTTCAATTAATCTTCAACAAAGCAGGAAAGAATAGCCAATAAGAAAAAGGCAGTCTCTTCAACAAATGGTGTTGAGAAAACTGGACTCTACATGCAAAAGAATGAAACTGGACCACTTTCTAACATCACACACAAAAATAAATTCAAAATGGATTAAAGACCGAAATGTGCGACTTGAAACTGCAAAAATCCTAGAGAATACAGGCAGTAACCTCTTTGACATCAGCCATAGCAACTTCTTTCTAGATGTGTCTCCAGAGGCAAGGGAAACAACCAAAAATAAACTATTGGGGCTTCATCAAAATAAAAAGCTTCTGCACAGTGAAGGAAACAATCCACAAAACTAAAAGGCAACCTACACAATAGAAGAAGATATTTGCCAATGACATATCGGATAAACGGTTAGTAACCAAAATATATAAAGAACTTCTAAAACTCAATACTCCAAAAACAAATAATCCAATTAGAAATGGGCAGAAGAGGGGCATCTGGGCGGCTCAGTCAGTTAAGTATCTGCCTTTGGCTCAGGTCATGATCCTGGGGTCCTGAGATGAAGCCCTGCATTGATCTCCCTGCTCAATGGGGAGCCTGGTTCTCCCTCTCCCTTAGCCCCATCCCCTTCTGGTGCATATGTGCGCGTGCTCTCTCTGTCAAATAAATAAATAAAAATCATTTAAAAAATGGGCAGAAGACATGAACAGGCATTTTTCCACAGAACATCCAGATTATCAACAGATACATGAAAAAATGCTCAACATCACAGATCAGCAAGGAAATACAAATCAAAACTACAATGAGATATTACCTCACAACTGTCAGAACGGCTAAAATCAACAATACAAAAAACAACAAGTGTTGGTGAGGATATGGAAAAAGGGGAATATTGTTGGTGGGAATATAAACTGGCGCAGCCACTATGGAAAACAGTATGGAAATTCCTCAAAAAGTTATAAATAAAACTACCCTGCAATCCAGCAATTGCACTACTACGTATTTACCCAAAGAATATGAAAATATGGGGCTCCTCAGTGGCTCAGTTGGTAGAGGATGTGATTCTTGAATTCAGGGCTGTAAGTTTGAACCACACGTTGGATGTAGAGGTTACTTAAAAATAAAATATTTTTAAAAATATACAAAAATACTAATTTGAAAGGTTACATGCACCCCAATGTTTATAGCAGCATTATCTACAATAGCCAAATTATGGAAACAGTCCAAATGTCCATGGATTGATGAACGGATAAAAAAGATGTGTCATATATACAATGGAATGTTACTCATCCATAAAAAAGAATGAAATCTTGCCATTTACACTAATGGGGATGGAGCTAAGTAAAATAAGTCAGAGAGAGACAAATACCATATGATTCACTCATATGTGGAATTTAAGAAACAATACAAATGTACAAAGGGAAAATAAAAAGAGAGAGAGAAGGAGTCAAACCAAGAAACAGACTCTTAACTTAGAGGACAGACTGGTGGTTACCAGAGGGGAGGTAAATGGGGTGATGGGGATTCAGGAGGGCACTTGCTGAGATAAGCACCAGCTGTTGGATGGAAGTGTTGAATCACTATATTGTACTCCTGAAACTAATATTACACTGTATGTTAACTAACTGGAATTTAAATAAAAACTTTTTAAAAAAGGTAAATATGACAAATTTATTCTGGATTTTTTGTGAAAGCGATAATTTATAGTAACCAAATAGTTGATGAAGAATGTTTCTTTATAAAAGTCCAGCTAAATTCAGAAATAATGATAGAATTTTTAAAAGGTCATCATTTACATACCCCAAAGAAATAATGGATCAGTGATCATTATACTAAAACCATTAATTAAAAGGTTAATAGGGAATCAAGTAAACAGACAAATTAGGTTAGTATCGTTTTACTTTAGAAGTTGCAAACTTTATCACATATTGTCATCACCTGGGGAATTTTAAAAACTACTGATATCTGACGCCTACCCAGCCAGAAATTCAGATTTAATTGGTAAGTCTTGCACTGGGGTCTCAGGTATTTTCACAACTCCTCTGATCAGTAACAAGTTCATTAAAATTGGAACAACCTGGTATGATGACTCCTGATGAAATGTAAAAGGAAATAAACACCAAGGACATAATACATAGCACTGCCACCTATTCATAAAAAAAAGACATTCCGAGAAATGTACTATCTTTACATCACTGCCCATTTCATATTCTACCATTCTAAATAAGCTTCATTAAATATCACAGACCTAAAAATGCTATTTAAAAGCAATGGTTATTATAAGCTAATATTTTTCTTTTCTATTCACTGATTTCATTCAAATTTTAAGTGGACATCAAATTCAATAAAACTAAATCTTCCTAATCTCATTCTATGTTGCTCACATCTAAAATTTTCTTGTAATAAAACTGTTTCTGATATATTTAAATTGCTTGATCTGAATAACATTTTTGATTGATAAAGTCCATATTTTCTTTTACAAGAAACTCTATTCCTCTACATACATCTAATTCCTCTCAAACTGGATATTATTTTAGCTTCAACTGTACCTAAAAACTATCTGCATAAAAAAATCATTTTAAACTTAAAGACAAATTTATAATTTTGCATCTATAAAATAATTCCTCTATAAACTTTTTAAAATTAGGAATATCTTATTCATCATTTAATCGTTATCTGTTGAGATTTGATCTTTCCAAATAAAATATTACATAATGAAATGTTCACTTATGTAGCTCTTTCATTACTGGTTGTTTCCTGATTTTGAAAATAAACTTGTTTTTTTCATTGGATAAGTTGTATACTGGTAAGGAAATAGTTGCTATGCTTCCCTGGCTTTTTAAATACATTTAACTTGCTTTAGCTTCTATTAATTTTAATGGCTAAATTTAATATCTTCGGCAAAATGTTTGACTATTCACACATGAAGTGGCAATTTCACATGTATATTTGGGAGGGAACAAAAAGAATTTGAGAGAATTGGTCAGGGTGTGGGCTGGGAAAGATACATTTCTAATTATCTGGTATGGGTTATTTTCACTCATTTTACCAATAACTGAGTGAACCATTTTAATCAATTTCATTCAATAGTATTTCTTTAGTATTTCCTCCCTTACATTGTCTCTGGACTTTTTAAAATTTCTTGTTTATCCTCCATATCTTCCAAATTTTCTCAGATATCTCGCATGTCTTTGTCTGATTTATGTCTGGGAGGATTACTAGATTTTATCTTGTATATCACCAGCTTGATCCCTTTTATGATATAATTAACTATTATTTATTCTTATTTTAATTTCAATCATACTTTTAATTTCCAGTAATATTTCTGATTATTTGATGCATTATTTTTATAGTAGATATAATATGAATATAGATTAATATATACATTATAATATATGTATACATAGTATATATGTATACATATATAAATATAAAATATACTTATAAATATAAATATGAATAAAATATATATGTGTATATATAAGTAATACTTATAATCACTTGACACAGTGGCCAGCTAATAGTTACCCCTCAATTAATGTTCAGTATTATTTTAATTATCAGTCTGATGTTATACTAATAAAAAATGAAACAAATTTTTCTTTTCTTTTCCTTGAATTATTTTGTTTTCCAGGTCAATTTCTTTATTGTGGTCCCTTTCAATTAGATTTTTCTTTTCTTTATTTAATGATCTGTGGCAGTTGTTCGTATTTTAAAATGAAGGACTAGGATAATTATCTAGGTAGCTTGTGTGGTTTTCCTCTGCCTTGATTTATATAAATTTCTCCAATAGAGTAGTTTTTAAGAGAGTGCAGCAGAGGGCTCTACAGCAGTACTCACCGCCAGGCAGGATTCTGTGATGTGTGTGAGTATGTAGCAAGCAAAAAGGCCAGGGTATCCAACCCTACCAAAACAGGAAGGAATTTGCACTTGGCCTTTGAGAGTTTTAATGTACTTCACTCTCTGATAAGGCTATCTTTGCTTTTAGACTGCCTTATGTGTAACTGTCTAGATTCTAGAGCTACTTCAAGGTCTGTTTTGAAGACTCCTTATTCTGTGATCCCCATATTTGAGTAATTACCTTTGCAGATGCTTCATTTTGCTTCCAGAACAGCCTTGGTTTGTAGGCTAAGGGCAAAATCCACGGGGCCCCTTTGGTTCAGCAATTCAGAATGAAGTTCCCTTTCTAAACTCTGAAGATTAACCTAACATCTACTCGAAGATGTGAATTTGTTGACTCTCAGCTTGAAGCTTTTTTTTTTTTTTTAAGATTTTATTTATTTGACAGAGAGAGACAGCCACCGAGAGAGGGAACACAAGCAGGGAGAGTGGGAGAGGAAGAAGCAGGCTCCCAGTGGAGGAGCCTGATGTGGGGCTCTATCCCAGAACGCTGGGATCACGCCCTGAGCAGAAGGCAGACGCTTAATGACTGAGCCACCCAGGCGCCCCTCAGCTTGAAGCTTCTTAAGGGCTCTGTTGCTCTTAGTTTAGATTTTGAGCTGCAGTATTTCTTCTTCCATTTCTCCTGTTACTCAATTCCATTTATTTTGTATCTTCCAGCATTTTCTCATAATTTCTGTAGTGCTTAGGATTCCCTTTTCTATTTTTTAACACCATTATAATTTGTTTTGTGTGTGCTTATATATAGAGTGACTAACATCGTTATAGTTCCTTTCATTTGTGTGTGTTTATATATATAGTGACTATATAAAATTATATATACATTATGAAATTATCCTTTGGGTGGTTGGAGTATGCTGAATTTGTATGCTGAATTTGACATTAGAATCAAAAGTCATAACTAAAAATATATAATAGGGAAATTAACATCCTTGAAATCCTCTGTGTTTCTTTACCTTTCTTATGTTTTGTCAGCTCCCTTGTTATACTTTTCATTGCTTTCTCTAAGCCCTCTATTCAAGCCTATTTTCCTCTACTTCTACAGTCTCTCTTGTTTTTCTTTAAGAAAATGAGATGCAGAATCAGAAACAACTCAGCCTCCCTCCCATTCCGCAGGCCAACTTATCTACATTGCCCTAATGTAATATTTCTTTCTAGCCTCAGAACTTGAGGGGCCTTCCCCATGGAGGCCAATTTCTGCTTCTAAACTCTTGATTCTACTGTCTTTCATCTTAGGGAACATGAAACATTGCTCAACTGCTTTCTTCTCTATTAGCTCCATTGTTCAAGTTCCTCCTATTTTGAATAACTTGTTTCTATTCTTTACTTCTAAGTATTGTTCTCTGTCTCTCCCTTTCTCTCATCCTCTCCCTTTTTAGAGAAATTCTTTTGAGAGAGATCCAGCAATCATCCTTTCTGTTCCCCATTCAAACTATCTTCACAAAGGAACTTTAACCAAGGACTTTCATCATGTCAAATTGAATGGCTGAACTCTTGTTCCTTAGCTTTTTGACAGTCTTTCTTCCGATTCCTTTTTTATATTTTTTTTTGTTTTTAAATCATATTTTCCCATTCTTCATTGTGGTGTTGTTTTACTAGGGCTTCTTAAATAGTGGCCTTTCTTTCTTTTTTCTTTCTTTCTTTCTTTTTTTCTTTCTTTCTTTTTTTCTTTCTTTTTCTTTCTTTCTTTCTTTCTTTCTTTCTTTCTTTCTTTCTTTCTTTCTTCTTTTTCTTCTACTTTGGTCCATCTTACTTATATTCAAGATTTAAACTAACAAGCCTATGCTAATTTTTATGCCAGATATTTACTTCTTGACTTGATTTCTATTGTGACCTTTAGAAATATATATATATATATTATATAATATATATATATATCATATAATATATATAATATATAATTAAATGAATAACCAATTGGATGTCTCACATGTAACCCAAACTCAAATCATCATTCAATGCTTTCCCTTCCTCTCAATCATATGTTCTAGTATTCTCCCTGCATTTCCAATCTCACTTAATGGCACCCCCATCTGTATAACACCCAAGATGGGGACTTAGGGAGCCACTTAAGCTACATTTCACTCTTATAAGCCACATCTAATGAAGTATCAAGTCTTACCCTTTTTGTCATTTGCATATGATAAAAAAGCTGTCCCCTTTTGTTCCATTTGTATTTATATTGGTATAGCTTGGATCCTTAGTACTTATCACCTGAATAACTGCAACAGAGTCCTATGTGATTTGTGCATTGGATTGTACTCCTCAAAACTTTGCTACACACTCAAATCAATAAGTCTAAGACAAATCTAATTATATTCACTCTTTTAAAAATCATCACTTAAAAACATCATGGTTTGCTATTCAAGGTGCATCACTTTTGCCCTTCCTCACATTTCTCTCATAATTCGTACTGACTCTGAATTGCTCACACACACACACACACACACACACACACACACACACAGAAGGGCATGACTCCATTTCATACTTCTATGTCTTTGTTTATTTGTTTCCTGTCCCTGGAAGGGACTTCCTTTCATTGCTAGTTTGGTTAGAACATATAATGCACTTAGACTCATTCCTGTATCATTTTCTCAGGCAGGAGTTTTCTGATTTTTTAAAAGACTTAATTAAATAGATTTCTTCAACACAGATTTTTCTCACCTAAATTACCATATTACCATAATTTATTTAAATTATTTTTGCCTCTTCATTTCCTCATGAAACTCTAATTCTCTACAGGTAGGGATGATATTTTATTCATCTTTCTTCCCTTAAATGATTAGTTCAGCAGTGAGGTAGGTAATGAGCCTTTAATAAGGGTTTACATTATGAACTAAATATGAACAAAACAAAACTATGTATTATATATTGCCTTGGGAAAAATACATAATTGAAGTATTCAGGCTTAGATGAAAAATGTTTATATTTGTTAATTAATCTTTCTTTGATTATAGATATTTTAATGATAATAAAGTTGATCCTTGAACACATGAGTTTGAGCTGTACAGGTCCATTTATATGAAGATTTTTTTCAATAAGTATTTTGGAAAATTTTGTGGAGATATGCAATGATTTGAAAAAATTTGCAAGGGAACCATGGTTGCTTAGAAATATCAACAACAACAACAACAACAAAAATAAAATTAGGTATGTCATGAATGCATAAAATATGTGCAGTTACTAGTCTATTTTATCTTTTACCAGCATAAATCTATTACAGAAAGTTAAAATTTATCAAATCTTACACACATACACACACAGAATGTACATGGTACTATTTGCCATCCGGAGAAATATAAATAAACATAAAGATGAAGTATTAAATTGTAACTGTATAAAAATGAATAGAATTAACATTTTATACTACTGTAATAATTTTGTAGCTACCTCCTGTTGCTATTTCAGTAAGCTCAAGTGTTAAAAGTGTCCACTTCAAGTGCCATATGATGCTCATTATCTCCATGAGAGCAGTTCATCTTTCCAGTAAGTTGTATATCCTATAAAAAGTGATCTCTTATGGTTCTTGTGTAGTTTTTTCATCGTGTTTAGTGCAATACAATAAACCTTGAGTAACACCATGGAACTCATATGAGGGGCCACTAGTGATGCTGAACATGCTCCTAAGAAGGTGAGAAAAGTCATGACGGTACAAGAAAAAGTTGAATTGCTTGGTATGTACCATAGATGGAGGTCTGCAGCTGTGGTAGCCCATCATTTCAAGATAAATTCATGAAGGTGTCACTGCAGCTATGCCAGCTGGCAAAAAAAACCCTTGCATTTTTTGCAGAATAGTCACTATATGACTATGATTATATTCATAGTCATTATATGACAATTTAAAGCCAAAGGAAGTTGAAGAATATAAAACTGGAGAATTTTACTCCAGTAAAGTTTGGTTTGGTAACTTTAGGAAGAGCTTAAGAAAATGTCAAGATAACAAGAGAAGCATCTACTCCTGGCCAAGAGGCAGCAGATGAGTTCCCAGATGCCATTAAGAAAATTAATAAGGAAAAAAACAAAACAAAACAAAACAAAAACAAAAAAGAAAAACATAGAGGAGAAAAGATATTTGCCTGAACAGGTTTTTGATGCAGATAAAGTTGTCCTAATCTGGGGGAAAAATGTTATAAAGTAAATTTATTAGAAATGAAGAGAATCCTGAGTACCAGGATTTAAGGCAAAAAGGGATAAGCTAACTCTACTGTTTTATGCAAATGCAATGGGTTTATGATCAATTCCTTTATCTGTAAAGCTGCTAACTAACCCCTGAGCTTTGAAGGGAAAAGATAAACATCAGCTGTCAGTCTTTTGGTTGAACAACAAGAAGGCCTGGACAGTGAGAACACTTTCTCGAGATTGGTTCCACTGATGTTTTGTCACTGAAGTCAGGAAATTCCTTGCCAGTAAGGGACTGTCTTTTAACGTTCCTTTGATATTGGACAAATCCCCTCTGGCCAGCCAGAACCCCATGAGTTCAACACCAAAGGTGTTGAAATGGTCTACTTGCCCTTAAACACAATGACTCTAATTTAGCCTCTACATCAGTGGGTAATTAGGACATTTAAAGCTGATTATACACAATACTCTATGGGAAAAAAAACTGTCAACACTTTGGAAGAGAACCCCGATAGAACATCATGCAAATCTGGAAAGATTACACTTTGAAGATGCCACCATTGTTATAGAAAATGCTGTGAAAGCTATCAAGCCTGAAAGGGAAAAGCCTGTAGGGAAAAACAAAACAAAACAAACGACAACAAAAACTATCCAGATGTTCTGTATGATTTCACAGAATTTATAGACAGAGCCAATCAAGGAAATTGTGAAAGAGACTGTGAATATGACAAGAACAAGGTGGATGGTGAAGAGTTTCAAGATATGGATCTTGGAGAAACTGGAGAGCTAACTGACATCACACCAGAGGAATTAACTGATGACTTGATGGAGATGAGTGCTCTCATACCAGTGCCAGATGATGAAGAAGTCATAGAAGAAGCAGCGCCAGAAAACAAATGGACATTAGACAATGTGGAAGAAGGGTTCTGATTATTCAAGACTGCTTTTGATTTCTTTTATGACATAGACTCTTCTGTGATATGGGCACTGAAACTAAACCAGATGGCGGAATAAGGATGGGTACCATATAGAAACATTTTTAGATACATGAAAAGCAAAAGAATGAAGACTTTTATGATGATGCACTTCCACTTAATTAGCAGTAAATAATCAGCATGCTGCACAGTTAATAAGCTTACCTATTGTACGTGTGTGAGTATCTTTGTGTGAAAATCTAATAACTGTAAGGCAAAAACTGTATGAGATGTTTCTGTGTCATCATCATTATCCTCCTCCTCCTCATCATCTTTATCACTTAAGTATTCATAGCATAGAAAATTGTGTGCAGGGGCACCTGGGTGGCTCAGTCGTTAAGAGTCTGCCTTTGGCTCAGGGCATGATCCTGGAGTCCTGGGATCGAGCCCCACATCAGGCTCATCCACTGGGAGCCTGCTTCTTCTTCTCCTGCTCCCCCTGCCAGTGTTCCCTCTCTCACTGGCTGTCTCTATCTCTGTCAAATGAATAAATAAATCTTTTTTTTTAAAGAAAATTGTGTGCAAGACTTGTATGAAAGTGGATAGCCTATTCTTATATAGACATAAGGTGAGTGATAGTTAATACAAAATTAATATTGTGTTAGCTTACTTGCTGTTTGATAACTCTACTTTCAAAAAATTATATTATTGTACAGTATGCATGTCTCTTAATAGGAAAAGCTTTCCTATTAATTGGAGAAACTGAATCAGCCTTACATCACAGCTACCTTTTTTTCAGCATAACATTGTTTCCAATACTATATTATGAGTGATCGGAACGATGTATCCCATAAAAGTTCTATAAGGATTCACTCATTATTGTATAGGCTAGGCTACCTAAGCAATCATACAGATTACACTAGGCTACCACAAAGCAATCATATCACTTCTTCATTATCAATGCATGAATTGTTATATTGGTACATAAATATTAATTTTTTCACATTATCTTTTCATTTTTGATGTCCAATATTAGTAATATATGTAACATCTACATTATTTTGTATCATATAACACAATATGGCTGTAGGCACTGACAGACATGATTTATCTTGTAAACAGATGATATAAACTTCCAACACTGATAAATACAGTACAGTATTTTCTCTTACTTATGATTTTCTTACTTTCTTTTCTTTGGCTTTCTTAATTTTAAAAGTGGAGTATATAATGCATATAACATGCAAAATACGTATTAATCAACAGTGTATGTTATGGGTAAGGCTTCCTTCCAGTCAACAGTAGACTATTAGAGGTTAAGTTTTGGATGAGTCAAAATTATACATAGATTTTTGACTGCATGGGGGGTTGGCACTGAAAATCCTGTGTTGTTCAAACATCAATTGTATGTCATTTGTTTTGTGGGTTATGATACTGTAATATTCAAAACAAAGTGAGGAGCTCCTGGCTTGCTTAATTGGTAGAGTATGTGACTCTTGATCTCGAGGTTGTAACTTCAAGCCCCACATTGGGTATAGAGATTTTAAAAAGAAAAAAATTTCTTTTAAGATTTATATATTTATTTTAGAGAGAGGAAAAGCATGAGCAGGAGGTATAGAGGGAAAGGGAGAGAGAATCTCAAAGCAGACTCCATGCTGAGAATGGAGCCCAATATGGGGCTTGATATTACTTTGATAGAAAGCAGTTGATTTGAGGGTTACTTAGCACATAGATATTATCTCAGATGATCTAGTCAACTTTCCTATTAATGTTCTGTGATGTGTATCCTGGATTTTTCTTTCTTTTTTCCTATCTTATTTAAATATGTATATTTAATTTATATTTATAAAAATTTATATTTAATTTATATATTTATATAATATATTTAAATATATATAAATTTATATATATTTAATTTAAATAAGATATTTAAATATATATATTTAATCAAGTAGTTATAAACGACTACTTCAACTAAGGTATTTTTAAAATTTGTACTCTGTGACATTCCACAAGGTTAAACACTATAATTCTCCAACTGAAATGTTATATCTTGAAATCCATAAAGACGTAAATCCCTCTGTTAATTTGCAGTATTCTATTTGTGTATCTCTAAATAATCTGCACTATATCTTTCCAAGATGACCCCACAGCCTGATAGACACCAGAGACCTTTACACCATCCCCTTGCTAGACCGACATGTATATTAGAAGAGACACTCTTTAATCTATAACTGTACAGTATATTGTATTTCCATTTTTCTTGTGCATCACTCTATTTTATTGATGCTTCCTGATGTGTTCAAATAAGTTATGCTCTCATGCCAAAAATGATTGTACTGTCTCTGTTTTTATTGGTTTACCATTTCCTCTGGGGAGCTGACTAAGAGGCATACTTTTGAGATTGCTGTTAAGTGAAAGTTAATACTGGATCCTGACAGAAAATGTTGAAAGTATTAAAAAGAAAGAAGAAAGAAGAAA
>NC_048218.1:132795335-132802949 GCF_002007445.2 Ailuropoda melanoleuca | reverse complement strand
GAATATGAAGATCGTGGCATTATATAACATTACTTTGAATTCTTCCTATTTAAACAACTTTCAACAAGAATTAAAACAAAAAAACCCACAAAATATATGAACATAAAACAACAACAAATTGTTGTATGGGGCCTGCTCTAATTTTGATAAAAAACATAAAACCTGCCGCACAAATTTCCTAGAAGCAAAGTCACTGAGAGTACCCCATAATGACTTTTCCTACCTTTTCTTGCAAAATATGTAATATTAACATCCATTAAATTTACTGATATATGGTATAACCAACCCCATTTCTTTTTTTTGAAAAAATTATACTATTGAAATGAGAATAATTGTATTTTTCTCAAAAGATGATTAAGTTCAGAAAGGGTTATTAAAATGGCAAGTCTTATCTTTCTATTGCAGTCAAGCAAGGAAGCCAATTTAGAGAAAAACAAGAAACTGACACAACCTTACTGCTTAGTGAATAAAACGTTTATCGTGAGAACACAGAAAACATACATATTTGGCTTCCCAAATTATGCCCTTTTAAACTCACAAAAGGGCATAATTAAGATACAAATACAAATTTTTAAGAAATAAAATTGTTTTTTTTCCTAGATGGCCACACATTTGTATGTGTATTATACTAAAAGGTGGGAAAAAAGAGTTTTAACGGTCATTCAACTAGAATTTACAATAAGCACCAAGAGTTTTAAGTTAAAATAACGAATAAAACTCTAATAGACTAGTGGACACCTTTAACTCTAAATTTATCTTAATTCACTGAGGAGTGATGTTCACCAGTGATAGCCATGTAATTTTAATGTTAAACAATAAATTTCTATATAATGAATCCAAATATTTCATATGTAATATATTTAATTTATTAATAAAAAATAAAAAATGAATGTTTCTTTATATTGGTATTGCTAATCATGTGTTTTATTAGGTCATTTCTCTTTAATGAGCATTGACCTGAAAAATCACCCCAATATATTTTTACTAGTGAAATCATTTTTAAATACTGCTTTATGATGTAATATTTGATATTTACAGGATAAAATAACTAACATATTTGCAAGTTATGACACATAGTAATAAAATGAACCCTAAGCCCATCACCTCCCTTCAGAACTAGAACACTATTAACAGCTGTGTTACTACTCTTTCCCATCCTTCTGCTTGTCCTGCAGAGGCAGCCAATATCCTAAATTTTGTATTTGTCATATTTGTGGGCATTTTATAGTTTTATCATTTGTGTATATATTCCTGAACAATAGTGTTGGTTAGCTTAGTTCTTGAGATTTAAACAGGTGATCTCATATTCTATTGAGTGTCCTGTGACTTAATTTTTTCATTTATACTATGCCCTGAGGGTCATCTATGTATGGCATCTCTCTCTCTCTCTCTGTCTCTCTCTGTTTCATCATCTACTTACCTAGTTGCTGTAAGGTTCCATTATATTCCTTAATATTCCACTGGATGAGTATAACCATTCTCCCATTGACAGAGATTTGTATTTTTCATCCTGAATTTTGCTTAAAGTTGTAATAGCCATTCTTGTGAGTTTCTCTTGGTGCCTACATGCAAGACCTTCTCTAAGGTATATACTTAAAAACAATTGCCAAGTTGTAGTGTATGTAAATGGTCAACTACATGGTGTAGTGACAAGTTGTTTTCCAAAGTGGTTGCATCACATTACACTCTCACCAGCAATGTATAAGCATTACTCTTGGTCGTTAATACAGTAAGCATTACCCTTACTGTAATATCTGGTACTACCGCACAATTTAACATGCTTTAGCCTGCTTTAGTAACGAGGTTGCACACCTTTTCATATATTAACCAATTGTGTGGAAAAAATATTAAATATCTGTGTTTCCTTTATGTGAAAAGTATAAACATCTATTTACCCATTCCTGCTTTATTTTCCTTATTTATTTGTATGATAAGTTCATCTATTCTGGAAAATGCCCTCTACTTTCCTGTAAATATTTTAGCAAGTAGCCTTTTAAATTTAAGTTTTTTAATACAAGGAAAGTGATTTTGAGGTTTAAAGTGAAGTATGAATTCAATTGCTCTTTTTTCCCACTTGTAATACCAAATTGCACAGTGATATTTCTAGAGTGACCTGCAATACCATCTCTGGCATATATGGAAATTTTATGTATGTGTCTGCCTCTGATTATTTTCTTCTTATTGTTGCAGTTCTTTCCAATGATCAACTTATTTACAGTTTTTCCATATCATTTAGATAGACACAGGATGAGAAAAGACATGCAGTAAATTAAAAGGAGCACTACGAATGTGAATTATTCACTTTTTGACTGGTATCTGCTTCGGTACGTCAGTGTTCTGTGTATTGCCTCTCTTTACCCACATAGAATACAGACGGTTAGGATTGAAAAGTACTTTAGAGATCACCTAATATTCTACGCAGAACTGTTGTTTCCCATTTGGAAATACATTTTTGTCCTTGATTTCTGCAATTTTTGGAATGTGTAGAATCTTAAGAAAACAATGCTATTCACCTATGTTTTTCTGCACCAAGTCATTACCTAGTTGCTACACACAACTTCCCTCCCTAACAAGTGTTAGCTGTTTGTTGAGAAAATAGCTAATGTGAGTGTGGCTATGGCATAAAAAGGACCTAGGAAGAACTGGAAACACAGTGCACAATCACATTCCTTCTACTTTTCCTGGATGGTTTCAGACCCACTCTAGCTATAGCCTCGCTGAGGATTCTGTTATTACGCATGACCTTTGAAGGGCGAGACTCTTACCATCACCCTTTTCATTTAACATTATGCAATGAAAGACCTTGAATGTATCATGCCTACCCTGAACATCCTTCCCTAGAGAGTAAAGTGAAAGAGCAAAAATATGAGATGTTTTGACCTCTCTCACAGAGTGGATCTCAAGTTCTGTTTTTGCACGACTTCAAAATTTGCAAATTTAAAGTTTGTTTCTGAGAGATTATTCCCGTTAATAATAATCCATACTTAACTCTTTTTAAAAGTGCAAATAAATTCATTGCAACTACATTTTATAAATCTTAAATACATATAGCGGCTACTTATAGAATAGGAAAAAAAAGACAAACTATGACAAATGAATCAGTGTGAACAAATGCACATCAAATATACAACCCTACTTTTGCTGTTAGTATGCTTTTATAAGGTAATAATTCCAAAGTGCCAGAACATACAGTAATATTATCTTAGCTTTTGCAGTATAGTTTACTTTTTATAAAATCTTGCTCTCCTATATGGAAGCCACTAACTACATGTGCTATTAAGCCTCTGAACTGTGGTTTGTCTGAAGAGGGGCTATGCAACAAGTATGAAACAGGCAACAGATTTATCATAATTAGTATGAACAAACAAATGTAAACATCTCACCAATATTTTTTGGTGTTGATTACATGTTCAAATGATAGAGTTTTGAATACATTTTGTTAAATGTTTTATTAAAATTAATTTTACCTGTTTCTTTTTCTTTTTAAAAATGGGCCTACCAGAATTTCTAGCACTATATTACAAAGGAGAGGTGGGAGAAGGCATCCTTATCATCTACCTGATCTTAGTGGGAAAGCTTTCAGCTTTTTGCCATTAAGTTTGATATTAGCTGAAGGGTTTTATAGGTTTTCTATGTCAAGTTGAGGAAGTTCCCCTCTTATCCTAGTTTACCCAGTTTTTATTACAAATGGATATTGGGTTTTATCAAATACTTTTTCAGCATTTATTGATATAACCATGTGTTTTTTTTGTTTTGTTTTGTTTTTTAGCTTGTTGATGTAATGGTAATGTGGCTACTCGAGGAATTAAAATTACTTTTGGCTTGGATTGGTGACTCACATTCCTATTAAACAGGATTTTTATAGAATATCACATAGAATATCAATATAGACTATGATTTTCACTTTTTTATATTTTTAAAATTTAGTGATTTGACACTTCCATATATCACCTGGTGCTCATCACAAGTATACTCATACCCATCACCCATTGAAACCATCCTACTACTCACCTCCCTTCTGATAACCACCAATTTGTTTTGTGTAATTAAGAGTCTGTATTTTTTACCAAAGGTTTCACAAGTCTTAGTTTTAGATTCATGCAAATGATAAAATCATTTAATCAAGAAAAATAATAACTATCAATGTAGTAATTTTCATCTACAGACTGGACCCACACATCTAGATTATGATAATGCTATTTTTGCAGGAAAGCACTTCAAATATACATTGTTTGTGAGAGTGTCCAATGAAGGAACTCTTGTACTGTCAAGTAAGAGTTATTAATTTGAAGTATTAAAATATTTTGAGTCATATAAAATAACAGTTTTAAAAATTAGTTCTTAGACATTAATCATATTTGTAAATATTCTGACTACCTGTTACAATAAAATATATATTATTACTCTTATATTTAGTGCATATCTGCTGTTCAAAAAAAAATTAAGTTCAAATAAAACCCAAAACATGAGTGAGAGAATGATGTCCAAATGTTATTAGAGCACATTGCAATTATTTAAAGGCAATGTCAAAGTTGAACATTTCTGAAATCTTTAGATTTTTCAGGGAATTAATTTATTTTGCATCTGAGGAAAAAAACTAATATTCAGATTCTCAAAGTAAATTGTACTTCCTTCAGATTTTTTTATTATGTGGTAATGGCTGAGGTATTTTAATCATATCCAACTGACAAACAATGTTCTTAGAAACTTTAATCTTTAGAATAATAGCATTTGTGTTTAACATAATAAAAGGCAAATTGTTTTGACAAGTATTCAAAATCAGTTTAAGTGTTTTAATCCTAAACTTATTTCCAAATGCTCTATAATTAAAGAGGTAATAATTTAATTGCAGAACTTAACAATATAGATGTATTTGTATAATTTACATATTTAGCATTTCATAGACAGTTGACCCTTGACAGCATGGATTTTACCTGCTTGGTCCACTGGATTTTTTACAATACAGTACTATAAATGTATTTTCTCTTATGATTTTCTTAATAACATTTCCTTTCTCTAGCTTAGTTTACTACAAGAATTCAGTATATAATATATATATAAAAATACAAAGTATATGTTAATCAACTGTTTAAGTTATTGGTAAGCCTTCCAATTAACAGTCAGCTACTAGTTAAATTTTGGAGGGAGTTAAAAGTTACATGTGGATTCTTGACTCTATGGGGGTTGGTGTTCCTAACCTACATGTTGTTCTTAAAGGACCAACTGTATATTAGACAGCAATTAAAAAGAAAAGGGAAAATAAAAATATACAAGATGCTGAATCACCTTAACTATATATATATTTTCTTTTTATAATTTTTATTTTGTTATATTAGTCACCATACAATACATCCCCAGTTTTTGATGAAATGTTCCATGATTCATTATTTGCGTATAACACCCAGTGAACCATGTAATACATGCCCTCCTTACTACTGATCACTGGCCTATCCCTTCCCCCCCCCACCCTCCCCTCTGAAGCCCTCAGTTTGTTTCTCAGAGCCCATAGTCTCCCATGCTTCATTCCCCCTTCTGATTACCCCCCGCTTTCTTTATGCCTTTCTTCTCCTACCGATCTTCCTACTTCTTATGTTCCATAGATGAGTGAAACCATATGATAACTGTCTTTCTCTGCTTGACTTATTTCACTTAGCATTATCTCCTCCAAGTGCCATCCATGTTGCAGCAAATGTTGAGAAATCGTTCTTTTCGATAGTGGAGTAATATTCCATTGTGTATATGGACCACATCTTCTTAATCCAGTCATCTGTTGAAGGGCATCTCGGCTCCTTCCATGATTTGGCTATTGTGGACAATGCTGCTATGAACATTGGGGTGCATATGGCCCTTCTCTTCACTACGTCTGTATCTTTGGGGTAAATAACCAGTAATGCAATGGCTGGGTCATAGGGTAGCTCAATTTTGAACTTCTTAAGGGACCTCCACAGTGTTTTCCAGAGTGGCTGTACCAACTTGCATTCCCACCAACAATGTAGGAGGGATCCCCTTTCTCCACATCCTCTCCAACAATTGTTGTTTCTTGCCTTGTCAATTTTTGCCATTCTAACTGGTGTAAGGTGGTATCTCAGTGTGGTTTTGATTTGAATTTCCCTGATGGATAATGATTTTGAACATTTTTTTCATGTGTCTGTTAGTCATTTGTATGTTTTCATTGGAAAAGTGTCTGTTCATATCTTCTGCCCATTTTTTGATTTGTTTATTTGTTTCTTGTGTATTGAGTTTGAGAAGTTCTTTGTAGATCTTGGATACCAGTCTTTTATCTGTAGTGTCATATGCAAATATCTTCTCCCATTCCATGGGCTGCCTCTTAGGTATTTTGACTGTTTTCTTGGCTGCACAGAAGCTTTTTATCTTGATGAAGTCCCACAAGTTCATTTTATCTTTTCTTTCTCTTGCCTTTGGAGATGTGTCATGAAAAATGTTACTGTGGCCAATGTCATAGAGGTTGCTGCCTATGTTCTCCTCTAGGATTTTGATGGATCCTGTCTCACATCGAGGTCTTTCATCCATTTGGAGTTTATCTTTGTGCACGGTGTGAGAGAGTGGTCAAGTTTCATTCTTTTGCATGTAGCTGTCCAATTTTCCCAGCACCATTTATTGAAGAGACTGTCTTTTTTCCACTGGAGGTTTTTTCCTCCTTTGTCAAAGATTAGTTGCCCAAAGAGCCGAGGGTCCATTTCTGGGTTCTCTGTTCTGTTCCATTGGTCGATGTGTCTGTTTTTGTGCCAGTACCATGCTGTCTTTGTGATCACAGCTTTATAGTTCAGCTTCAAATCCGGCATTGTAATGCCCCCTGCTTTGTTTTTCCTTTTCAACAATATCTTGGCGATTCAGGGCCTTTCCTGGTTCCACACAAATATAAGGGCTGTTTGTTCCAGTTCTTTGGGAAATGTCATTGGTATTTTGATCAGGATAGCATTGAAAGTGTAGATTGCTCTGGGTAGCATGCATNATTTTTTCCAGTTCTTTGAAAAATGTATTTTGATCGGGATAGCATTGAAAGTGTAGATTGCTGTGGGTAGCATGCATATTTTAACTATGTTAATTCTTCCAATCAATGAGCATGGAATATTTTTCCATCTTTTTGTGTCTTCTTCAATGTCTTTCAAGAGTGATTTGTAATTTCTAGAATATAGATCCTTTACGTCTCTGGTTAAGTTAATTCTTAGATAATGTATGATTTTTAGTGCTATTGTAAATGGAATGGATTCCCTAATTTCTCTTTCTTCAGTTTCATTGTTCATGTATAGAAATGCAACTGATTTCTGAGCATTGATTTTGTATCCCGCCACATTACTGAATTGCTCTATAATTATGTTCTAGCAGTTTGGGGGTGGAGTCTTTTGCGTTTTCTATATAGAGTATCATGTCATCTGTGAAGAGAGACAGTTTGACTTCTTCTTTGCCAATTTGGATACCTTTTATCCCTTTTTGTTGTCTGATTGCTGTTGCAAGGAATAATGTGTTGAATAATAATGGCAAGAGTGGGCATCCTTGTCCTGTTCCTGATCTTAAGGGAAAGGCTTCCAGCTTTTCCCCACTGAGAATGATATTCGCTGTAGGCTTTTCATAGATGGTTTTTATGAGATTGAG
>NC_048218.1:132794477-132795323 GCF_002007445.2 Ailuropoda melanoleuca | reverse complement strand
CATAGATGGTTTTTATGAGATTGAGGAATGTACCCTCTCTCCCTACACTCTGAAGGGTTTTAATCAGGAAAGGATGCTGTATTTTGTCAAATGCTTTTTCTGCATCTATTGAGAGGATCATATGGTTCTTGACTTTTTCTTGTTGATATAATCTATCACCCTGATAGATTTGCAAATGTTGAACCACCCTGGCATCCCAGGGATGAATCCCACTTGGTCATGATAGATAATCCTTTTAATGTACTGTTGGATCCTCTTAGCTAGTATCTTGTTGAGAATTTTGGAGTCCATATTCATCAGGGGTATTGGTCTGTACTTTTCCTTTTGGATAGGGTCTTTGCCTGGTTTGGGGATCAAGGTAATATTGGCTTCATAGAATGAGTTTGGTAGTTTTCCTTCTGTTTCGATTCTTTGAAATAGCTTTAGGAGAATAGGTATTATTTCTTCTTTGAATGTTTGGTAGAATTCTCCAGGGAATCCATCAGGCCCCGAAGTTTTGTTTTTTGGAAGGTTTTTAATCACTGTTTCAATCTCTTCATAATTAATTGATCAGTTTAAAAAATCAATTTCTTCCTGTTTCAGTCTTGGTAGTTTATAGGTTTCCAGGAAGGCCTCCATCTCTTCCAGGTTGCTTAATTTATTGGCATAAAGCTGTTGATAAAAGTTTCTAATGATCCTTCCTATTTCTTTGGTATTGGTTGTGACCTTTCCCTTTTCATTCATAATTTTATTAATTTGGGTCCTTTCTCTATTCTTTTGAATAAGTCTTGCCAGTGGCTTATCTATTTTATTTATTCTTTCAAAGAACCAGCTTCTAGTTCTCTTGATCTGCTTTACTGTGCTCCT